>NC_056727.1:838623190-838628190 GCF_019279795.1 Protopterus annectens | reverse complement strand
TTATCCACTGGGGGATGTGGGTGCTGTGTACACTGTCATTACACCATGGTACAGCCGGTATATGTCCCATGTACATCTTTATAGTGATCACTGTCACCATCAACCATACAGGTAACTGATATCATAATCCATCCCAGTTATGCATGTGTTGTGTGCAGCCTACCTGTACCACATTGGACACATGGACAAGTTAGTTACACCGATAGGCCCACATCTCTCGGATGTGTGTCTGCCTGTTATGTGTCTGTTAATGTGTATATGATGGTATGTCACACTATGTATTGTCCATATACAGCCATTACATCCCACATTACCATACTGTACATTTCTGGGGATGTTCTGCATATAACATGTAACTTGCAACACACCTCACCCTAAACACTGTGTGGTGTGTGCAATGTAACACACCTCACCCTAAGTGCTGTGTGGTGTGTGCATTGAAAGCCACACAGTTTAGCAGCACTACATACGTAGGTAGGGGTTGGTCTAGTCCCAGTGTTTCCAAGTAAGAGTGTGCATGTATGTGGATGGGTCTACTTCAGGTTGCAGATTATACATGTCTCAGTGGGTCACATGTCCAAGTGGCACAGGTAGTAACTGTTATACAAACCTGTGACATGTGTTCAACTGTACCCAGGATATATTACATCCATGGTGTCACCACAGTGCCATACCCCTTGTGGAATATGATGGCAGACCATCCTCCTGCTGACACATGTACACCTACAACACAAATGGATAACATTATGGAAAACACAATCAACCAGTGTTACTAACAGCTATAATGCATCATTGCTGGATGGCTACACTACCTGACATGTATGCATTAAACATTACTCCTGACAACATGTTACACTGTAGTACATTGGTACAATGTAGTACAGTCATTGTGTGCATCACAACCATATTAGCCTGTCCCTGCATCGATGTTATGGATGACAGGGATGTGGCACAGGTATCATCATATGCACAGGGTGTGTTGTTGATTGGCCAGAGGCCAAGTGTGGGCCAAACATTTGACATCATGTGTGTGGATGAGGGGTGTAATGAGTTGAACTGGGCATGGTGATGTGGTGTGTGTAGGTATGGAGTTGCGCTAGGTGTGTTCGTATAGTGTGTGGGTATGCATGCACATAGTTCTGCCATGTGGCTGCCCTATACAGGTGTTTATGGACAGCTGCAGATCATACCTGGCAGGGTGTGCAGTTCACCGCCTCCAGCCACGGACATGGGGATTGTGCCTGCCAGGGGTTCCATGGGCACATCCCGATACAGGCCCGATGTGCTACTCTCCCCTGATGATGAAAGATGTCTGCTGGAACCAGGTCCCTCCTGGGACTGGCCAGGACCACGTGCTTGTGGCCTGCTGTGGACAGCACCCCCTGCAGTGCTGGGGCTGGTACTGCCACTACGGGAGCGCCTTGGTGTCGTAGCACATCCACATTGATCGCCAGCTGTTGGTGTTGCTGGCCTACAGCCACACAGCCATCGCAGAACTCCCACCCATGTTCAAGCATGAACAAACCATGGTCGATGAGGCCCATAATCTCACCTAACCATCTATAAATCACCTCAGTATGAGCATGGAGGGCACCAGACAGTTCATGGAAGTTGTTGCTTGCAGATGTGAGAGCACCTCTCTGCAGCCTCAGGCCCTGTCTGGTGTACAGTTCCATACATACCTGCACCCCAAAAACAGCCTGAAACATGCACCTGGTGGTACCAGTTGTGGCGCATCTGCCAGGGGCATGATGACCAGAGGCCCTATCACGAGCACCCTGGGACATCTGCCTATGTGGTGCTCTACTGGAGATCTGGCTATGTCTGCTGTGACCAGACACGGTAGGCATTGATACTACACTCTCCTGTGAACTTCCACCAACTGTCCCTCCACTATGGCCACTGGTGATGGGGTATGTATAGGCACTAAAACTGTGTGTAAGTTTGGGGTGGCTAAGAGGGGGTTGTCGAATGATGGTGCTGTTTCGGCCCCTGACAACCCCACCTGTGCCTCAAGAGTACTATCATCATCTTCGATGTCTGTATGGACACTATCAGATTACATGCAGGAGGGACCCTGACCAACCTCACCAGCTGTGGGGAAAAACAAGAAACGCACTTTATGACCTGTACAGCTTTGTATAACGGTACACACACACACACACACACACACACACACACACACACACACACACACACACACACACACACACACACACACACATTCCACATTAATACCTTCCTGTCTGTGAATTTACAGACAGTCCCATGTGTATTCCCATAAGTTCCCCACCCTGCATCACACTTGGTAACATACACACATTAATACCACTCATTAACGTATCATTCCTCTAAATGCCTAGACAAGTGATCACAACACAAGACCTGTTACTCCATTACTTCCTTGACCAGAGTGGAGTGGTTTTACATGGCCTCACTTCTTTCATTCAGTGTTCACCCTGTGTATGTCTGGACATCATGAGCATGGCCCCTATATGTGAAGGGCTAGTATGTTCACGCCATAATGTCATGCAGTAGAGTGTCATGTGTAAGTATTGCTCAGTACATGCCAGATATGCTGCTCAATCAACCTATCATGTGACAACTGTAATATATGGATACACTCCCTAGTGTCATCTAGTAATTCCCCAATGCATCTGTAGTGCTGCATACATGGCTTGTCAGTCACCTCTCTGCTGAATGCGATATTAAGGGTATACATTGTGTCTACTTTCCCTCCCAATACATGTTCCATGCTACAGACCTTATTATACTATCAGCTGTCCTGTGATTACATATCAGACAAGTATTCCTGGTGTGTCATGCGTCAGTCCATGTCCATGTACAGCATGATCCCAAAGGGAAGTACTGCCATATGAAGAACCCTACAATCACACATGTGCATACATGGACACCCACATAAACACACACACATGCACACACGCATCCTACATGCATCAACCTCTCTCCAGTTCACCAGAGTGAACCTACAGACAAAATAACTACCAACCCACATACACACACACACACATATACAGGTGAGGTTGCACAAAGATAGTACACACAGTCCTCCCATTACCCTTCTGTCAACATGCATAACATATGGTACACAACAGCATGCAGTGCAGCTATAGTCAGTCCATGCTAGCAACAGTAGACATGTTTGTGATGTATGGGTTGTGTTAGTAGGTGATGCCCGTTCCACTGGATACCACTGCACCCATGTACACAGTATTGCTGTGCTCCTGTTCTGCACCCTGCCATGTACTGTGCACCAAACCTCACAGGTGTACAACCTATTGCTTATTGTGTAGTACTGTATAGTTATGTCAGCTGTAATGCTCACAGCCCCTAGGTTTTTCAGCTACACATACCTGGGATGATATGTGGACAGATGTCATTTGTGAATGCCTGATGTCTGGTTTACAGAGCTCAACATCAGTGGACCATGTATGACCAATCCAATACTATTACACTGACAACCATCAGACCATACCATGGATATGGGGAGTGTACACACCCTTATTGATATGACGCACCCTTCCTTGAAATTCCATGGGACCACATCAACACATATATTAACAGTCCATGAGCCTGATATGTGACATATGTCCTGTACATTCACTTGCAGTGTCTACGAAATGTGTAGGTGTGTGGATGCTGACCACGATGCATGCACTCCATGTGTGCATATGTGTGCACACCCTTATCATGACGGTTTGTTGCTACTACAGCAGGCACTATTCCTGGCAGGGGTATACTAGCATGAGCCATCTGCATTTGCCAGTATATGGTCAGTCTGCCCTACACATATCCAAAATCTGCATGATTGCAAGGTCTACTCATGTGCACATCCCTTGATGTTCACACACTTATGTCTCTATTGCTGTGGGGATAGGATTACACTTTCTACAGTTCCTGAACCTGATTGTGTGCAGATGCAGCCATTCTTAGCATCCTTAGGATACAGCCATTTTTAGCATCCTTAGGATCCCTGCTGCAGTGCACTGTTTTGTCATGCTGACACCCTCCCCATCTTCAGCCTTTTTGCAGATGCTTGACAAGTATGGCCTACACATGTGTGTCAGTTTGCAGTATCCCATACACTGAACACCACACGTTACAGCCTAGTCCCAGCTAATAATGTGGACCACAGTAATGTGTTATGTCATAGTGTACATCTGTAACAGTTGCCATTGTAATACTGGTATATACACTGTTGTTGCACTGTATAAGGGTGATGTTTCACCCATTTCCCTACTGTAGGCCATGTGTCCCACCATTATGTTAATCCCTGTGGACACATTTTGCAATGACAGGATGTTAGTTATCCTGCAGGTGTCTGAAATACCCTTCCAGTACCCCATTATGGTCACTACTGTGATGCAGTGCATTTAACACCAACAATACCTGAACATGTACAGCATGCATTATGGGTAAGTGTGTTAGATGTGTGCAAGGAATATACCATAGCCATTACACGCCCGGTGTATTGGCAAGCATCAACGTAAACCATACTCACCAGCTACAGGTTGCTGCCTTGGTGGTATCCTGGGGGGACCTACATAAGAGTATAAGAGATTTTATGTCAGTGGCCACAGCTGTGGCATTGCTACAGGGTGGGTGCAGCATTACAGTACATCAATAGTACAAGTTTACAATACTGCCACTTATGCACATCTGTTTATTACTACTACTCAGCAAAAACTATATATATGACATGTCAGATATGCATGATCTACCTGTACAGATGCGGATGCATATGCAACAGTATCTACAGATGTGTCCTGTGGCCTTACCTGCATGTTCCTTAGCCGGTGTGTGGGTAGCACCCACCTCCACAATGGTGTCTGGCAGTTGTCGGCTGTGTGGATGGGCAGGTGCCACGAGGCTGATGAGAAGCTCCTCAAAACGTGCTGGGAAGATGGATGGCATGACTCCCCCCAATTATGAGGTGATCCACCTGGACTGCAGCAGCATGCTGATGGGCATTGCGAAGT
>NC_056727.1:838600690-838618190 GCF_019279795.1 Protopterus annectens | reverse complement strand
AAATAATAGTATTGTACTTGAACCTTGTATCACATTATGGGTGAACAAACACACAGCAGTAGCAGCTGAAGAAAAAAATATTGTACCTTGGTTAGTAGTATAAATTATAATGGTTGGCTGGGCTTAATAAATAAAAGATGAAATAATTTCTCATAGTGAATGGGAAGTCCCAACTTCCTGACCTGTCAGTTATCAGACTTAATGTTGGAATTAAGAAGTCTAATCACCTTCAGATAAAAACTGTCTTTGAATCAAGTTTTCCTGCATTGAATACTGCAATATCTTTTACCCAATGACAGGCTCATAAATATGCTGTTTGCAGGTTGGGTTGCATCATTTAGTATTTTGTTGGCTCTCTTTAGGCTCCTTGATGTATAAAGATCCTGGATTGTGGGCAGACTAGTGCCAGTTATCCTCTTGGCAACTCTCACCACTCTCTCCAGGGATTTCTTATTTGCAACCAAACACCTCCCATACCATATTGAAAAACTGGATGTTAGGATGCTTTCAACTGCTGCTCTGTAGAAGGTGGAAAGTGCTTTTTGAGTCTTCTTGAAAAGTGGAGACATTGGCATGCTTTTTTCACTATGTGGCAGGTGTTCCCGGACCAAGAGAGATCATCAGAGATATGAATTCATAGGAATTTGGTACTGCATACTCTTTCCACCATCTCACCATTGATCAGGAGCAGTGTAAGGGATATTTGCCTTTTCCTGTAGTCTATGATGATCTCTTTTGTTTTACTTACATTTGAGTCATGGTTGTTTCTTGCACACCAGGCAATCAGTGTGTTAACTTCTTCTCTGTATGCACTCTCATCCTGTATCCTGATGAGACCAATGACTATGGTATCATCAGCAAACTTGATGATATGACTTGTACTGAAGTTTGCTCTGCAGTCATGGGTTAGGATAGTAAGCAATAGGGGGCTGAGAACGCAACTCTGAGGAAAACCTGTGTTGAGTGTTATGCTGCTAGAGGTATTCTTGTCCACACAAACCTTCTGTGGCTTGTTAATCAAAAAGTCCAGGATCCAGTTGCAGAGGTGTTTGCTGATGTCCAGATGTACCAGCCTATTGATCAATTGCATAGGGACAACTGTGTTAAATGCTGAGCTAAAGTCGATGAATAGCATTTTCACATAGTTGTCTGCTGCTCTCCAGATGCTCAAGAGCAAGAAGCAATGTGACCACTATTGCATCAGCCGTGGATCTGTTTTCTCTGTAGGCAAACTGCAGTGGATCAAACGTTGATGGTAATTCTGCAGACAGGTGTTTCTTGACTAGCATCTTAAAACATTTCATAACTGTGGATGTTAGTGCACTGTCCTGTCACATCTTTTTATTGCAGTCTTTTATTTAGAAATGTCATCCAGCAGTAAGACTAACAAGAGGAAATGCAAATTTCTGGACCACATAAAAAGGAAGTATCTGTGCTTTGGCGAAGGATGCATCAAAAATGACTCGAAGTGTTTTGTAATTCTTATGTGTCCATTGCAAACAAGGGTACCACTGATTTAAAATGACATATTACCAGTGAAAAACACAGAAACATGGTAAAGATGTCTACTTCATCTGCAAAAATCATTTTTTCAACCAAAACATTCTGCAGAATCTTTGAGGACACATGCTGCCAAAGCAACATTAGCATTTCAAACTGTCGCTCATCATCAGTCATACAAATCTATGGATTTCACTGCTGGTCTGATGCGTAGGCTATTTGTTGACTCTGAAACTGCTAAAAATATTACATATGCCAGGACAAAAATGGAGGCAATTATAAACAATGTCATTGGTCCTCACACTGTTATGGAAGTAGTAAAGTCATTAAATGGTATTAACTGCTTTGGAATTGCAACATATGCCAGTAACCATGGTGCAGAGAAATTATTCCCAATAATCATTCAGTATTTTACTTTGAAAGCTGGTGGAACTCAGGCTAGAGTACTCGCACTGGACAGCATGCCAGTGAACATCTGAAATGGTATGTAATTACCTGCTAGAATCCCTTGAGAAATACAGTCTGTTATCAAAATGCATTGTGTTTGCAGGAGACAATGCAAACGTGAGCTTTGGGGTCATCAACAGGAAAGAAGGCAAGAATGTTTTTTCACGGTTGAAAATGAACCTTAAGAAGCCATTGGTGGGCCTTGGATGTCCAGCCCATGTTCTTCACAACTGTATTAGACATGGTACAGATTTAATGGCAGTTGGTGTTGAAGCAATTGTGCTAAAGTTGTTCAACTATTTTTCTGTGTATACTGTTCGCACAGAGGTTCTAAATGATTTCTGTGAATTTGTTGATGTTACATATCAGCAGTTGCTATACCACAGCAAAACCAGATGGCTCCGCCTATTTTCAGCAGTTTAGAGGCTGTTGCAGTTATTCCCCACGCTGAAATCATACTTTCAGAGCATAAATCAGCCACCGGTGCTGATAAAGACTTTTTCAATAACAGTTTTTCAGAAGTATATTTGTGTTTTTTTGCATTCGGTGATGTCAGTATTTCAGGCAAAAATTGCAGCTATTGAAATGGAAGAAACATCAGCATGGGAGGTTTGTAGCATCCTACAGTCAACAAAGCAAACTCTGCTGAGCAGACAGCATGAAACTTTTATCTCACTGAAAGTCAGAGAACTTCTGAAAAAACTGTGTGAAGACGGCCTACATGAAGAATGCAAAACATTCATGACAAAGGTTCAGTCCATGAACCAAGGGTGCATTGATTATTTGGAAAAGTGGATGACACCCTTTGATGAATTTCAGTGCATTTGTTGGATGTTTTTAAACAAAGTGAAAGACAGTATGCTTGATGATGTGTTGCCATGCATACAGTATATGAGCAAAAAGGGTATTGTTGTAGATGGTGTACAGTTGTTTGACCTATACTGCAACCTAAATTATTCTTAGGACAGAAAGATGACAGGTTTTTTGACAGTCTCCTTCATGAACAGTGGTGTTCATACTTTCAAAGTTGTGCAGATGAAGCCACTTATTCAGAGCTGCTTAAAATCTGCACATTTTTCTTTTACATTCCTGGGCACAATGCCAATTTTGAAAAAGCATTTTCCTTGATCAATGCACAGTGGACAAAAGAAAGAAATAAACTGTCTGTTGACTCTGTCAGAGGAATTCTTTCAAAGTACAATTTTAACAATGTCGCTTCTCTGGAGTTCCACTACAATGTTGCCGAGAATGATGAACTGCTGTGAAAAGTCACCTCGTCTGAAAAATATGAAAATACATAGTTTTACTGTAACTTTTAATTTTGCTGACTCATTTTTGTGACCTGTCAAATAAGTTTGTTTTTAAAGTTTTCATTGTAACAGACAGTCCGATTGTAGCTGTCCCTGCCGTGGTTACATGATGTGGTTGTCAACAAGTTCAGAAAGCACTGCAAATTCTTACAATATCTTAGATCTGGATCATTATTAGGCAGGCCTATAATTGTCGTACAGAAGATGGTTTATTAACTGAAAGAATGCCATTTTAGGTTTATGGAATCCTTTTATTTTAATTTCTATATTTCAGTGCATGTACAAGGAGCACTTTGGTTTAAATTAGTAAGACAAGGATGTGAGAGCCTATGGGTGCAATATACTGTGAGGATTTGCATGCCCTCTGGTATTAAGCTTCTGTATTTAAAGACAGTAAACTTCTAGCAGTACTACTACATGAGGAAGAAAGCAACATGGCTTAACTCTTGAGGATGTTAAAGATCTGAACCTGTTCAGTAGTGGATTTGTTATATTTTTCATGAGACTATTCAGTGGTGAATTTCACCATCAACTTGTTCAGGAATAAATTGGTTATTTTGTCCTAGAAGCAAACTACCAGCTTAACGTAATTACACATTGAAATGTTATTGTACAGCAGTTCAGGTGCCCCTTGTGTCAGTAAGGAATTATTTGTAGCAGCACTACACCGTCTTTCGTGAGCAGAACAGGAAGCATTCTCCTTTGTCCTCCTTTATCATGGCTTTGTCCTCCTTTATGACCTTCAGTGTCCTCCTTTGGGTTCACAGGTATCTGATAACCCTACATATACCATGACCTATGCACTTCAGAAATGTGAGTCAGATGTTCAATGCTGCAGACTTACTCTGCTGTATACCTGAAATATTCCCGCTACACAGTGGTCATAAAACAGACTCCTCAGATTTATGTATGTGATTCACAAAGTCAGGAACGGTTAGATATGTTTCACTTCAGCAGATGCTGTTTATGAATGTCCATCTGCAGACCATGTGCACATATATATTAAAATAAAGCTTCTTTCTTTCTTCTGTACTGATTGGTCACTCTGTACTACAAAGCTGATCAATAACTCCAGTAAAAACTCTATATATATAAAAAAAAAAAAAAGTTAATTTTTATGAAGTAGTAAAACTCTACTGACAATGTAGAGCTCTATGTCTAAGCATAGCATTGTGTTTTATGAATTAGGGAAGGTACACCACTGAATGGTGTACCAAAGCCCTGCTTGATCCATTGAAGATGGTATGCAGGGGTCTGTATTATTACATCATATAACTGGATCATCCAACAGCATTTCATTGGAAATACCATTCATCAAACCTACCACCGACCCGCTAATTATATATACCAACTCCGAGATTGCACTACAGTGGGGAAAGGGCAGATTTCCAAATCTCCATGTAATGTGATCTCAGTCAGAATGGTTTGACAAATGGCATGTTTGATGAAATGCCATCCAAAATGCTGTTCCAGGGAATTGTTATGGCTAGGCTTGTATGACAAATGGCATGTTTGATGAAATGCCATCCAAATTGTTGTTCCAGGGAATTGTTATGGTTAGGCTTGTATAGGCCCTAGGGCTGATAGCCTAATACCAACCTATGAACCTATGAATCAATGATCCAATTCTTCAGTGAAATAATAGGGACCCGATATGCAATCGGGTAAGGCTCAATACAAAGTCTCCATACAGGGAGCAAATATGCAAGCGATCCCTCCCCAGGATCATATGTGAGTCACAAACACTACACCATCTGCATACAGGATAGTCCCAACAGGGTGATCTACAGGACTCCAACTATTTGCATAAAGACAGTGTAATATTTACCAGCACAGCATTTCCTTGTCTCTGCTGATATACTGCTCAGCATGCAGAGCTGAGTAACATATCAACACTATATTAAAAATAAACGAGTCTTTGTACAGTAGGGAAAACTCTACCAGCAACCAAGTTCCCCAAGGTGCACACATCACTGCTAGCACACCTATATCTGTACCTGCACCACAGATGCAGAATGGTACAGTGATGCTCAAGGCTGATGAATTAAACTTGTTTTATGAATCACTTTTAGGCATGACAGCAGAGCAAAAATCAACCAGAAACAATAACTTTATGTTGGAAGATCTGTCTTTGGGACATTGCCTAGAAAAGGCACAATGGGTAAGTGAAAGCCTTGGCCAGGATCCGGAAACCCATTGCTAACAGGTGAAGGCCATCTCTTGCAAAGCATCGAGGCCTGTCGACCATGTCATCCCAGGCAGACAGATACTGGATCCCCTTGGAATGACACCAGAAATTAAGCCAATTGTTGAAGTCAATTATTTTTTGTTGGTATTGTGGTATCATTCTTGGTGAAGGTAGGATGCTGCTTAGGGCTCGGGTCATACCTGTCTGTAACACAACACATGCTCTAAGAGTTCAATCATGTCTCTTTTCATGTAGTCCAGGGAGGTACATCTTAAGTCATACACACCAGCATGTACAATGACAGAGTCATACGTGTACTTGTTGTGCAGAGACTTAAGTGCATGCATGATGTGGCAGATTCTAACACCAGACAACTGACAGTGACCTTCTCTTTGTTGACCATGGTGAGGGGGACATCATTGTGTCTCACAGTTGGGTCACCAATACCGAGTGTGTTTGGTTTATTATTATGTCTTGTGAGCTGTGATTGTTTATTGTTTTGCCTTATGGGCTGTGTTTGTGCGACACTGGTGTGTTGTCTGATGTGTGTGATGTGTTTGCTGTTGTGTGTGGAATGTTTGTGAGTGTGTTTTGGATGTCTCTGCTATTTATGTAAGTTATTATTGAGGACCTTTGCATAGGTGTGTGTATGTGTTGTGCTTGGCTATGTGATGTGAGTTGTGTGATGTTTGTGCTGACAATTTCCTCTTTGTCAGGATTACTGCCTGTGAAGCAAGACAGCTTGGACTCCAGGTTACTGATGTACATGCATCATGGATAGTTTTTCTGCAGTATCACTACTAAACAGAAGCTGTACATAATTTTTCTCCGGTTTCTTAGCTGTAGTACATAGTATCCTATAATATCATTACCAAACAGAAGCTATACATCATTTTTCTCCAGTTTTTTGGCTCATGTATACATTTCTGTGATAACACTTCTGCACATAGCTAAATACGGAGGTGAATGCAGATATCAAGTGATATAGGCCACTCTTACCTTTTACAGCCAGCATTACCTAGTGTGCAGTACTTAAAATGTACAGTACCATCTCACCCAATAAAAGGCTCATCTATATACTGGAAGAATTCCAAGTTCCTGTAATCATGGCTGCCCAGGTAAAAAACACACTCTCCAAAGCCAAGAACACAGCATCCATGGGACCTGACAACATCCCAGGCTGTGTTCTACATGAACTACAGAATGAACTGGCACCCCACCTAAGCACCATGTTCAATCATAGCCTCACCTCAGGCTTTGTGCCCACTGAATGGTGCACAGCGATGGTTATCCCACTCCACAAAGGGGGAGCCACCACAGACCCCGGGAACTACAGCCCCATTAGCATAACGAGCCTGGTCTATAAGGCCATGGAACGTATCATCATGGAAATTATAAACAAAGACATTGGTAATCTCAAACTCTGGACCCCACCCAGTTCGGGTTTGCAAAAGGCAGATCATGTCTCCTAAACCTGATAGACCTCTTTGAAGCAGTCATCAAAGCCATAGACGAGGGTAAGGTGGTTCACAAAGCCTATCTAGATCTTGCCAAGGCTTTGGACACAATCCCCCACTCTGGAATTATAGATAAACTCACTAAACTAGGTATACATCCCTATGCCACAAGATGGGTTGCCAACTGGCTCACTGACAGAACCCACACTGTGAAAGTAGCAGTCTCCAAATCCGACTTCAGCCTAGTGACAAGTGGAGTACCACAGGGTTCAGTCCTGGGTCCTCTCCTGTTTGGTATCTACTTTTCTGAAGTACAGGCTAACACTGAAGGCCTTTGGTTACCAAAGTTTGCAGATGACTGCAAACTAGGAGCCATAATCAAGACTCCTAACAATGTGGACATCCTACAAAAGGGCCTCACTGAGACAGATGCCTGGTGTCAAAGCCATGGCCTCAAGCACAGTGCCAAAAAGTGCATTGTCATCCCCTTTGGTAAAAGCTCTGTACCCATGAGCTGCCACATAGGTGGTAGTCTACTTAACACTGAAAGTGTGATAAGAGACCTTGGGACACAGGTGGAAAGTAGTCTCTCCTTTGATAATCACCTAGCCACAGTAGTCAGGAAATCCTTCTACATGGCACACCTCATCACAAAAGGTTTCTCGTCCGGGAAAAAAGAGGTCATTGTTCCCCTTTACTCGTCACTCATTAGACCCATTATAGAGTACAACGACCCTTTTGGTATGTACCTCACAAGACATCTACAATGACTGGAAAGTCCACAGAAATCCCTCACAAAGAGGATTACCGGCCTCAAACAGATGCCCTACGCAGACCGTCTAAAAAAATTCCAGCTTTACTCCGTCGCATATCACCTACTCAGAGGTAATCTCTGCCAAACATACAAATTTATGTCAAACCCAGAGCTGTTGGACATGCTCCACTTAAATAAATCCCAATCCCTCTGAGCTACACACTCTAGAGACCTAAACCTTGTCACCACAATAAACAGTACATGCTGGAGGGATAGATTCCTGTCCCAGAGACTTCCCATACTCTGAAACAAACTACCTATCTATATCAAACAAAGCTCCTCATTAGCACTCTTCAAGAAAAATCTTAATGATTGGATGAGAAATAGGAAATTCACCCCGGGGATCACCTCTGTGGCTCTGCTCGACAGGGGCACAGAAAAATAATTTTCTTGGGTGGCGAAAGCCAGGGTACCTTTTTGGCTAGGCTTATATAGGCCCTAGGGCTAATAGCCTAATACCTACCTATGAACATTACATGCGACATTGGTGCTCTTGTTACTAGATTCATTTTCCATTCTCTACTTTGTTGTGGATAATGCTGCCAGTGAATTGCTTCTGTATTGACAGTATAATTTATGTACAATTATTGCTTGTAGAAATGCTGACGCTGCTGTTGTAAGATATATTATGACCCCATGTATTCCTAGTACTGTGAAATGATATCACTGTCTAAGAAATAAGATATTGAGTTTACTGAGCACACCCTAGTGAAGTAGTTGCAATAGTGGGAACTGTTCTGTTGTGTTGCCCATACTGAATTGTGCTTCTCCTACTTTTTAAACTACATTTCAGTACCTCTTACCCTTTTTCACATGCACACTATTTCCCATTTTTACCTTTGCAGCCCTGCCACTGTTCTCCAGCCTCTCACCACTGAGTGTTAACCTCAGGATTTCAGAGACCTTGCTAACCTAAAAGCTGAACCAACTGTTCATTACCTACATATGGCCTCTACAAGCAGTAGATGTGTGTGATAATTGTTTGTTTAACTTAACCTAATAGCTGTTCTCTCAAGATTCTAAACACTGCACCTAATGATTGCCAGCTTACAGTAGGGGATGCTAACAGCCCATCTTAGTCTGCTTTTGATACCCCCCCTGGGTGTATAATTTTTCTCTACACCCTTTCTTCTTCCACCCCTCCCCTAGGTTGACCATTTTTTCCTTTACACCTTTCTCTGTCTTTTTCTCACAGCCTTCTCATACTCTCTACCTACCTCTCTCTGCCATACTCTTCAGTGTCTTTGCCTGCTGTCTACCTGCTTCTCACACACTGTATGCTATGTTGTCCTCCTTTAGCCAGCCACCCCTACTCTGCCCCATAGCTGCCTACCTCATTCCTTTGGGTCTCTTTCACCTTCACTTACTTCCTCCTTATATACACTACTTACCTGTCTCCAGTTTGTTATTCTTGTCCCCAAACCATCAGTCTGTCTTACTAGTTTCAGAAGTTTTTTTTCTTCATGACTTATTTTCTCTCCCACTAAAACAATCTCATTTTTGCACTTTCCTGTTTTTCCCCATAATTAAACTATATCCCTGTGTTTTTTTTCTCTATGAGTGACTGATTATCTCTCACTGCACTGTTTCCCATTCTGGGTTGGCCCCATTCTGTTCATCTACCCTACCCCTATTCCCAGCCACCCCCACTTCAATTGCATTTATTTTCACCTCAGTTCCACCCCTCATTGCATACCACCCAATCAGCAAGCTTCCTACTAAGTATTACCTAATCACTTCACTTACCATCACGTCTTATTACTGTTTTACTTCCCTCACTCATACACCTCCTTATCTTTTTTCATTCTCAAACCATATCAAATACACCCCATACTAGTAATACCTACTAGCTTATATTACTAGTCCCTACTTTCCTAGCTGTTACTACTGTCTAGAGTCTCACCACCCCAACCTCTCCAAAATGCAAATTAAATATGACCTGATACCCTTCCTCTACTTACTACCCTTAACTCTCCTACTACATCTTACCTTCTTACAATATGTCACAACCCAGTACATACCCTCATCTACAGCCTCCATACATAAAGTTACATGCAAAACCTTCTCAGACATTTCTCCTAACCTATATTCTACAGACAACTTACTCTGCTTTAAACAAAAACTTCTGCCCATTAATGATAAAGCTATAACAAGCTATACCCCCTTACTTAGCCACAATACTAACAAGAAAAAGGAGCCCACTATCATCCTGCTCAAATACTCCAAACTAATCTTAAGTGGAGATATCCATCCCAACCCTGGTCCCCCCATCTCCCAACACACATCACCTCCATAAGTCTCTAAACCTAACTACTATTAACCTGAAGAGCATTAGAAATAAAATCCCTGACTTCCACTCTTGGATGACACACAATAAACCCAAGAAAATTGCTGTTACAGAAACATGGCTAAAGCCATATATCAAAAGTGCATAATTTCTGCCTCCAGGCTATGCCTGCCTACGCAAGGACAGACCCCCCCCCAAAAAAAAAGGTGGTGGGGTAGCTCTAATCTACTGTAGCACCTTCAATATGATCCCCTACAACTCACAAATACCAAACTTTGCTATAGCTGAAATCTTAATAGCCTTCCTAAAAATCAATGACAACTTAAATATATGTATAATTGCCCTGTATATTCCCCCTGGTAATAATATCCCCATACTAGAGGACATCCTATCCTGGAGTTCCAATAACATAACTACAGAAACAATAATTCTGGGTGATGTTAACATAAATTGGCTTGATTTTTCACACCACCACCACCCCTCCTACACCAACAACTTGTATAAATACAGCCAGCTCATAGATGACATTACCAGAGCCAGCAAAAATAACAGCCATGGTACAATCTTAGATTGAATCATGGTGTCTTACCCCAGTAAAATAGCCACTGCAGGAACCCTCCCAAATAGCATCAGTGACCACTTGCCAGCATTTGTAATACACAGAACCAAGACAGAAATTCACAAACATCAATACAAATATACTAGACACTTATTTCAGTTCTCTCGTGTAATATTTAATGTCATCCTATGAAACATTAATTGGGAACCCCTTAAACACTCCCTCTAGACAACGCAGTATAACATTTCAATTCCTCATTCCTTAATATTCTGAATATCCAACCTCCCCTTCTGTTAAAATATATAAAATCCTTGCATGCCCCATGGCTCAGTAGAACCACTATAGTGAACATGGTCACCAGGGACAAAGCCTGGAAGCTTTGACAATAGCACAAAAAACCCTCTGACCTCATAACCTACAGACACCTCCACAACCAAATAAAGTGCCAAATCATTAGGGATAAGAAAGAATACCATCATACCTTACAAAATCAACATAAGTGTAACCCTAAACATTTCTGGAGCTCTGACAACAGACTTCTACACCCAGGATTAGATACTAACCCCTATCCAGACCCTGACAAAAACCCTGTAGAAATTGCCACACTTTTCAACACATATTTTATTGATATTATAGCTAATCTCACTACCACCTTCCCTCCAACTATACCTAACCAACATAAGCCACCAGCCACTAATAGCTCCCCTGACCATTCTCTCAACTTCTCTCTAGCCCCTATTCCCACAGTCATAGCAATCAAAATGCTTCTGAAATTAAAACCTTGCACAAATGCCCATGACAGCCTGCCCCAGAATTCCTACAAAAAGCTGCAGATTCCATTGCATACCCCATCAGCATATTTCTTAACAGATCCATACAAGAGTCAAATCTTCCTTCCATCTGGAAAAAAAGCATTTATTCTCCCACTCCATAAAGTTGGAAACAACATAGATGTCTCCAACTTTTGGCCCATTACCATACTTTCTCCCATCTCAAAAATCCTAGAGAAATGGATTCATAGCCAGCTCCTTAGCTAACTACTTGACAGCAACATACTATTTCCAATCCAGCATGGCTTTAGACCAGGGCACAGTACCACAACAGCTCTTACCTCCTACTGCGACACTACTAATTGGGCTTGTGACACCAGAAAACTTGCCTTCTCTTTATTTCTTGACCTGTCCAAAGCCTTTGATACTATCTCTCATCCACTCCTTCTTATAAAACTAGCTAACACAGGTATCTCTCCTTCTACTTTAAACTGGTTTTCCAACTACTTATTAGACAGGTAACAAGCTACAAAAAGGCTAAACGCCTTCTCTTCTTTCCTTACCACCTCCACAGGTGTTCCCCAAGGGTCCATCTTAGGCCCAGTACTTTTCACTATTTTCATTAATGACTTCATTCTACTCTCACTCAAGGAACAGTAATCCAATATGCAGATGACTGTACTATCATCTGTACTGCCCACTCCCCACACAAACTCCAACAACTCACCCAAGCACCCCTCAACACCACCAAAGTATGGATGGCTAACAACCATTTAGCATTAAATCCTAAAAAAACTACACTCGTGTTTTTTACCCCCAAGAAATCCTGCTCCATAAGCAAAGACACTTTCACTATCCTCTTCCATGGCAACACTTCCGTAGAGGTTGTCACACATACCAAGCTTCAAGGTGTTACTATAGACGAACACCTAACTTTTGACATGCACATCCACAGCAAGATTAAAAAAGCACACCAGAAATTGGGCATGCTATATTGACACAAAACCTTCCTCAATTATTCTTCCAAACTAGCCCTTGCCTCCTCTTTTCTGCTCCCCTCTCTTCTCTATGGAGCTCCTCTTTTCATCAATATTCAGGCCAGTCTTAAATCTAAACTACATTCATGCTACAACAAAATAGCAAGATTTGTTACCAATAATAAGCCCTTATCTCACCACTGTTCCTCTCTTAGACTTCTGAACTGGCTAGAAATACCTCACCATCCCACATATATTCAACTAACTACTGCCCATAAACTAATCTACAACCCTTCCAGTTGCCCAGCCCTTTCTAACCTATTTACTCCATACCACCCTACCAGGCCCCACCGATCATAAAAAACAAATGCTCCTACAGGTAGATAAACTCAACCTCTCCATTGGACAATGGCTCCAATCCTTTTCCACTACTAAACTGTGGAACTCTCTCCCACCCTTCTTAAATTAACTAGTAATACATCTATATTTAAAAAAATCTTTGAAACATCACCTCTCCTCCCACTGGCAATGCCCCTGTGCTCACACTTCACAACCCATAACCTGACTTCTGTCTCTTCCCTTCCTCTTCTTCCACCTTTCCTTCCTCTCCTCCCATCTTTCCCTTCTTCTCCCCTCCACCTCCTGTACCTTCACCTTTATCTTCTCCTGAACAAATAACCCCTCTCTATGCCCCTTGATATTTGACACCACTACTGACTCTATCTCAGTGCCAAATATTATATGGGACTGTCAGTCTAATTTGGAACAACTGTTGTATGGATTCTTATCAAACTGACCATACTGCACTGTGGCCTGAAGCTAAGTCAGTTTAATCTGTCATATTTTATCCATGTGTTTTTATTACTTTGAATGTATTGTATGCTTGTATGCTTCAGCAGTTCATCTGATATGTCTGTTATCTTGTCTTCTATCACACTGTAAGCATTATATTGTTACTATGTTTTATCTCTGTGGAGCTTTTCTCCCAGGGCCTCCACTAAAAATGGGTACTCTATGGCCCAGTGGACCTTCCCAGTCAACAAATGCAATAAATAAATACATAAATACATTTCTCACAGGTGGAAGAATTATGTGCTAGGAGAAGAGGGCTGTCAGTAAACATGAGGCAGTTGCTACACTGTCTCAGTATGCCCATGTTGACCAGGCTGGCAGGAGAAAGTGATGGGATTTGTCCAGACATAGTGTTCTGAATGCTTGGGCAGACTTATGGAGAGAAGATTTTGTTAAGGGGTTGTCCACAAGAGTATAGACTACAAGAACCTTCTTAAATGTAAATGGCTTAAATGACAAGTGCTAAGACCAAAGCTTAAAATGCTTAGAATAACAGATAAATTTAATTAGGCTACTAACAAGCAGTATTAAACGCTGCAGAATAAAAGCACTTGAACACTTAAGAGCACACAGTAAAAATAAGATAATAAAGTATGAAGAACACAATTTCAGTAAAAGCAGCCGAATAAAGTGTACATTTTTTTAAAGTGGAGAGGGAGGAAAAAGAAGCTTGTTCAAGATTAGGGAACTAAGGAGGTAGGCCTGCCCAAATGCTCTCTCTCTACTTATTTGTGCCCAGTGTATGATTTTAGAGGCCAGACTTCTGACTCAGAATCAGCTGGGTAAGCAGTTACTTAAGGAACTTTGCATCTCTTCTCTCATTTGAAAAAAACACTCTCTTTGGTGTTGTGAACTTCATAAATGACAAGGTTATGTGTCCCATTTAGACATATAGGTTTGGCAGTGCTGAAGTTTATATGTTAGAAAACGCTGTCTGCTGTTTGCTACCTTTGCTCATAGTATGTCATAGCTGCAGGCCCTCATATGCAGGAACCCTATCTGGTCTCACATGGGTCTGATGTTCTTTAATATCAACCTACATTTTCTGCCAAAATGTCTTATAAGTAACCATAAATCCCTCTGCTCTACACTATTTATTTCTGGTACATAAATGGAAGAAGAAAGATTACTATATATTCTGAATGTTCACCTGCAGATCATATTTTATCTGAAACTGTGCAGTGGCTTTGAAGTATTAACAGTCACCGTTTCTTTACTGCAGGGAAAATAACAACTTTTATCAAGCAAAACATTTCTAAGTGTGATACCCGCAGTATTACCTTTTACCGACAAATGGCTCACTCACAGGACAATGTTGTGATAAAAAAGTACTCTACTAAAGATACAGCTGGTTCCAGATCTTAATTCAAAATATCTTCACTGCAGACATCTATAGCATGTCTTTGTGGATACTTGGTTACGCTTTGACCAAACATTATAGTTGGGCCATATAACTCAAGGCAATGAGCCTGAGGTTGCCTCCAAGGAATTTCAGGAGTTATCCTTCTGACCCTTTTTCTTCTGGTTTTCATGCAGCTCTTTCCACCCGGTCTGATCTACCAAGGATGGAACCCCATGTTAAATATATAAGGTACACAATTATTGTATCAGTTGATTTAAGAAGGGATACTCCTTGTTGAGTTTAAAATAGCCTTTAATTGTCTCAAGTACTTCTCAGTTGCTTTGGGGGTTCCTTTCAATTCAGGCAAATATAAACTTGTAGATTGCATGTTAACAACAGAGGTATCAAGTATTCAGTGTTTTTTTTTTTTCTTGCTTTGCAGAATTCATGCTCTCTTATTTATGGCTAGAAACCATCAGGTCATGTGATAGTAATGGTCTTATAGTGCAGGATGTGATAATCACATGAAGTGCTAGCAGAAGACATTAATTCCCTCAGTCACAGGTACTCCCCAAGGAAAAAAGAAATCCGAACTGGATTAACACAATTACAGGCACACCAGTGTTTGCCAAGTGATGCAGTGAAAATATATCTAGCATTTCACCCACTGCAAAATATTAGCAACAAAGGTGAAAAAATAAATATATCCCAGTTTCTACACCTAATTAAATATTGTATGTTTTGATCACCAAAAGCAGAGAGAGTATTTCTTATAATATAACTGAGGAGTGTTCATTTATAGCAGTACTGCTTGTTTCTGCATAAATACTCCTTGTAGCGATCCTGGAAATCATATTAAAATTCTATGTACAAAAAAAAAAATCTGAAGGGTCTTGCTTCCAAAAATTAAATCGCATAATAGAAGTTCTGTATAAAAGTTACAATGCCTGCTTCTAAATTGTATATGTTGCTTAATGATTGCTAAGTTACCGGATGCCATATCTGACATATCCCTCTAAGATTACTGACACTGAGAAAACGGTACACTTGTAATACATTTTATCAAAGTAGAAACATCTGAAGTTTCAGATTTTATAGCATTTGTAGAACACATATTTTGGTAAATGCTGTAAACTTAATTGCTGAAGTCAAATGGTATTCTATCAAGGTACAATATAAAAGTTTGATTAACCCTAAGTTATTAATTTGACATTTTTTGCATGTTCCTAGGATTCCAGAAGGAGAGCTTAAGATATGCACAAAACATGGGAATATTAAAAAAAGATACCTTATCTAGGCCATCTGTCTTTTATACTGTTATTCATATCTTTGCAGCATTGAATTGCTTGTTTCTCTCCAACAGGCTAGATCTTTCACAAATACTAAGTGATTATATTTTCACAGTGGAACTACAGAAAGAACCATCATTATAGAAACAAATTTTAGCATGCTTGGCCTCAGAAACAAATTGCAACACTATTCAAGGGCAAAAATTAGAGATGTAATCAAAACAGAGCAGAGATCTACAGCATGGAGTATTTCGAGATTTAAAATAATATTCTGCAAGGTGTAGAAATCAGATGCTTGGTATGCAAACAGGACTCAAATGCATGGCCTGAAAAAAGGAATAAATAATATCAGAACGATAATTGATCAGGGGGCAACAGAGAACAATCCTCTACCCACCAAGGATGTTCCAGAAATAATCATAATTTCTTTATTCTAGTCTAAACAACTGGCCTCTGGGATAGTGATGGAAAGGCTATGCAATCCTGTTGGTAAATAAATCCTACATATTACTGAAATGACCACCTATAAGTAAACCTAAGTTAAAATATGACCAATGAAAGGAAAAGTATTACAAACAAGAAATACATTTATTGCATTAATCAGTCCTACTGAAAGTGAAGTTGGCAGCACAACTAAGGATAAAATACTTCTTAAAAAAATTCTATCAGTATAGAGTATAAGTTAATCAAGGAGGCAAAAAATTGTTAAATTTAATTGCAAAAGCAGTGGTTTGCTTGAGTTAGAGAACATTTGCTATAGAAAAGCTCTTTATAGCAGCAGATGATAGAAAAATCATAGAAAAAAAATTGAAGGATGTATATTATATTCAAACATGATGTAGCATTAGAACTAGGCTAGACACTTGCAGACTAATATGATAGAAGGTGGGTGTATGTCTCAAGAAATGCAGTTAAAACTTATGTTCA
Organism: Protopterus annectens; assembly: GCF_019279795.1. Lineage (NCBI taxonomy): Eukaryota > Metazoa > Chordata > Ceratodontiformes > Protopteridae > Protopterus > Protopterus annectens. Next base: position 838,601,471 of record NC_056727.1, on the reverse strand, counting down.
TAACTGTTGGTTATTTACAATGAATAGTTAAAAAAGTTCACATCTAAAATCTAGATGAAACACTTGGTGGTAAAACTGGTGCTCCATCATCATCTCACATCTTAAATGACCAAATAATCTCTAACATATATGACTTCTACTTGAAATGTCTTAGGGATAAGGGAGCTGGAAGACAGGAAAAATAGACTGATGATAAGCTAAGCATTTTGTGTGCTGAGTGATGACAGTGATAAGTTATGGATTTTGCCAAAAAGAAGCTATCTTTAACACACACACACACACACACACACACACACACACACACACACACACACACACACACACACACTCTGCTCTTTCCAACAATAGGGCCTCTAAAAATACTCAGTGGTATTATCTTATAAGTAATAGTTTTCTCACCCAGAACTAATCCCTATCCTATGGATACTATACAGTTATAATCACTGGAATTGGCTAAGGGTAACTTGAATTCATGGGATAAATGGCTAGTCTTAAAATGGTCTGCAAGGGCAGTTAGACTAGTATTCACACACACACACACACACACACACACACACAGTGTATATATATATATATATATATATATATATATATATATATATATATATATATATGTAGAAAGCCAACGAACCCTTAGAGGCTGAGAATAACGTCAAGTTAAGCGTTAAAGCTTATAACAGCAACTACTATAGCAGTTCCTTCGGTACAAGAACTTCGTTGTTCTTAACAGAGCATGGCAGCATTAAATCCAAGGAACATATAATTCTACTAAAAAAGATGT